>NW_026637223.1:0-29486 GCF_028554395.1 Pezoporus wallicus
CCCCCCTCCATTCTATTAATGAGGAAACTCCTGGGTTTGGGAACAGCATCCCCCCGCGGCATTCCCGGGATGCGTTTCCCGGTGCCGCAGAGGAGGGGTCCCGGCATTCCCGGTGAGCGGGGGGCTGGTGAGGCATTCATCCCGGGTACCAGGGGGCTTTACCTGCTGCCGGGGATGGGAATGAGCTCGTTCCCAAGGATTATCCTTGTTTTCCAGGATGCAAGTGGGAAGGAGGCCCAGGGGGAGGGATGGATTTGTGCGGCTTCAAATCCATGCGGTGGGGAAAAATAAGGATAGAGAAAGAACATGACGGGGAAGGAAGGAGTGGGATGAGGAAGGATCAGGATGGGAAGGGATCAGGAGGAGGAAGGATCAAGATGGGGAGGGATCAGGATAGGGAAAGATCAGGATGGGGAAGGGTCAGGATGAGATGGATCAGGAACAGGGAAGGTGCAGGATGGGAAGAATCAAGGTGGGGATGGATCAGAAACAGGGAAGGATCAGGGTAGGGAAAGATCAGGATGAGGAAGGAGCGGGATGGGAAGGATCAGGATGAGGAAGGAGGCTCCCGGGGTGCAGGTTCTGTTTCTGGGGCTGCTCCTGACCCTGGAAATCTTCCTCTCCAGGACACAGGTGCTGGGACTGAGCCCCCCCGACCTCAGGACGGGATCTCTGGAGGCAACATCCTGGGATAGGTGGGTGCCAGGATCCCGGCGTTCCTCCCGTGGCAAGGAGGGTGCTTGGGAATAGGGATAAACCCGAGCAGGAGAGCGGAGCTTGGGTTGAGGGGGGAACTGGTGGTGATGGCTCCGTTATCCCGGCACTGACAGCATTATTATCCCATCTGTGACGGCTCCGTTATCCCATCCGTGAGAGCTCCATTACCCCTGCACTGACGTCTCCGTTATCCCATAGGTTACGGCTCCGTTATCCCATGGGTGAGAGCTCCATTACCCCTGCACTGACGACTCCATTATCCCATAGGTAACGGCTCCGTTATCCCATCGGTGACGGCTCTGTTATCCCGGCACTGACGGCTCCGTTACCCCGGCCCTGACCATGTCCACTCCGGACCCCCCCATGGGTGGGACGCCGCGGCCGGGGCCCTCCCCGGGGCCAGGTCCCTCCCCCGGGGCCATGCTGGGGCCCAGCCCCGGGCCCTCGCCGGGCTCCGCTCACAGCATGATGGGACCCAGCCCTGGCCCCCCCTCGGCCGGGCACCCACTGCCGCCGCAGGGCCCCGCTGGCTACGCTCAGGACAACCTGCACCAGCTCCATAAGGTGAGGCCAGTGCCGGGATCCATCCCTGAGGGATGCTCCTAGGAGAGCTGGGAATGACGGGGCTCTGATCCTGGGGGTGTTTTTTGTCGTCCCCCCTCTCCAGCCCATGGACCCCCTGCACGAGAAGGGGCTGAGCGAGGACCCTCGCTATGGGCAGATGAAGGGGATGGGGCTGCGGCCGGGCGCGCACGCAGGGATGGGGCCTCCCCCCAGCCCCATGGACCAGCATTCCCAAGGTTGGTGTCTGCAAACTAAGGGGATGGAGCTCTGCAGCCTCTTCCGGGGGGGTTGCTTCCATCTGTTCCTCACACGTATCCCATGGGATAGGGAGACATGCAGGGAATGGCATCAAGGCTTGACTGCCCCTCTGCATGGCACAGTCTGTGCTGAGGTTGTGGAGGAGGACACAGTGTTCCCTCAAGGATTTGGGGCGTTCATTCCCTCCATGCATGAGCAGGAGGATTCCTGCACACATCCATTCTCCAATCCATGATTTTGGGGGTTGTTTTCCCTCTGCATGAGAAGGGCTCCAGCAGTTTCTTCGCTCAGGCCCATCCTTTCCAGATCCATGGCTTTGGGTTGGATAAAGCCCTCCAGAGCTTCCCAGGCCCCGGCTCCACCATGGGCGGGGGGGGGGGGGTGTGTGTGTGTCATTTCCTCCTTCCCCTGCCCCACTGCTCCCATTCCCAGCTCTGAGCTCCCTCTTTTCCAGGGTACCCTTCCCCGCTCGGTGGCTCCGAGCACGCTTCCAGCCCGGTGCCGGCCAACGGCCCCTCCTCGGGTGCCGCCATGGCCTCGGGACCGCTGGACGGAGCTGACCCACAGGCTCTGGGTGGGGGGCAGCAGAGCCGGGGCCCGACCCCCTTCAACCAGAACCAGCTCCATCAGCTCCGCGCTCAGATCATGGCCTACAAGATGCTGGCGCGGGGGCAGCCGCTGCCTGAGCACCTCCAGATGGCCGTGCAGGGCAAGCGCCCTGTGCCCGGCCTGCAGCAGCCCATGGCCACGCTCCCTCCGCCCGCCGTGGCCGGCACGGGGCCGGTGCAGGGCCAGGTGCAAGGGCCTGGAGCGGGACCAACACCTCCAAACTACAGCAGACCTCATGGTGAGTGCGGGCACGGAGGCACCAATGGGGTGGGATGGGGAGCTCCATCCCGTTCGGACCCATTGCTGTGGGCAGGGACCCCTCGCATGGAGTAGGTCTCTCCAGCCCGGCCTTGGCCACTGCCAGGGATGGGGCATCCAAACCTTCTCTGTCAACCCCATCCCTCACAGGGAAGCACTTCCCTATCTCCAACCTGGTTCTGTTTGAGCCTAACCCAGCTTTTCTCTGTTGCCAGGTATGGGGGGGCCCAACATGCCCCCGCCTGGACCCTCAGGAGTTCCCCCCGGGATGCCGGGGCAGCCACCCGGGGGCCCCCCCAAGCCCTGGCCAGAAGGTGAGGCCCTGGACCTGGGCGACCAGAGCCCATTGGGGGCTGCAGCAGTGGGGGCAAAGGAAGCAAGGGGCTGGGGGCAGAGCCTGAGCCGTGAGGGGGGATTCCCAGGTGATCCTGCTGGGAATGGTGGCTGAGCACGGGAGAACCAGCTTGGGCTGTGTGCTCTCCCCATGGAGCTTGAAGAAGCCCCATGTGCGCTCCCATGCAAGTCCCCTGCGTGTTCCGTGCGTGTTCCATGCATGTTCCATGCATGTTCCGTGTATCTGTGTCCCATGCGCGTCCCATGCATGACTCACGTGCATCCCACGTGTGTTCCCTGTGTCCCCTGCGTGTCCCTTGTGTGTCCCACACATGTCCCCTGTGTGTCCCACGCATGTACCCTGCATGTTCCCTGTGTATACCCTGTGTGTCCCCTGCGTGCCCCATGTGTGTCCCCCATCGTTCCTGTGTCCATCCCACTGCATCCCCGTGTCCCCACAGGGCCCCTGGCCAACGCGGCGGCCCCCAGCAGCGCCCCACAGAAGCTGATCCCGCCGCAGCCCACGGGGCGGCCCTCACCTGCGCCGCCGGCAGTGCCGCCAGCTGCCTCGCCGGTGATGCCGCCGCAGACGCAGTCGCCGGGGCAGCCGGCGCAGCCCGCACCCATGGTGCAGCTGCACCAGAAGCAGAACCGCATCACCCCCATCCAGAAGCCCCGCGGGCTGGACCCGGTGGAGATCCTGCAGGAGCGCGAGTACCGGTGGGTGCTGGGGGGGATCCCCTGCTAGGAGCATCCCAATCCCAATCCCGATTTGTTGGGATGCTCTGGTCTTTGGGTTGGGGGGTTTGGTCCTGCTCTCTGCAAGAAGGGGGAGCAGTGCCTTGCAGGAGGCAGGATCTTCCCTTTAGTGGTACCAAAGGAGGGCTTTGGGGTGGTGATGGAGAGAGGAGCCAAAGGTGCTGAGCAGGGGAGGCCGTCCTGGTGGGTCAGGAGGTTCAGGGTGGGCCCCCTCCATTGCTCAGCTCCGAGGGTTGGATCTGGTCTCAGGCTCAGTGAGGGGCTGGTACCCAAAGGCAATGCGGGCTCCATGGAGCTGGCCGAGCCCTCAGCCCCTGCCTGTGGCCCTGCAGGCTCCAGGCCCGCATCGCCCACCGCATCCAGGAGCTGGAGAACCTGCCGGGCTCGCTGGCCGGCGACCTGCGCACCAAGGCCACCATCGAGCTCAAGGCACTGCGGCTGCTCAACTTCCAGCGCCAGGTAAGGCCCTGCTGCCCCCGGGGAGGGGGGAACACAGTGCCATGAGCCCCATGGCTTCACCCCCGGGGATGGGGGGACACGGTGCCATGAGCCCCATGGCTTCACCCCCGGGGATGGGGGGACACGGTGCCATGAGCCCCATGGCTTCACCCCCGGGGATGGGGGGACACGGTGCCATGAGCCCCATGGCTTCACCCCCGGGGGTGCTCCGCAGCTGCGGCAGGAGGTGGTGGTGTGCATGCGGCGGGACACGGCACTGGAGACGGCGCTCAACGCTAAGGCCTACAAGAGGAGCAAGCGGCAGTCCCTGCGCGAGGCCCGCATCACTGAGAAGCTGGAGAAGCAGCAGAAGATCGAGCAGGAGCGAAAGCGACGCCAGAAGCACCAGGTTTGGGCTCCTGGTTGGGGCTCTGGGCTCCTGGTTCCGGGTCTGGGCTCCTGGTTCCGGGTCTGGGCTCCTGGTTCTGGCTCTGGGCTCCTGGTTCTGGCTCTGGGCTCCTGGGTTGGGCTCTGGGCTCCTGGGTTGGGCTCCTGGTTTGGGCTCTGGGCTCCTGATTCGGGCTCTGTGCCCATGGTTCAGGCTCTGTTTCCATGGTTCAGGCCCTGTTCCCATGGTTCAAGCTCTGTGCCCATGGTTCGGGCTCTGTGTTCATGGTGCTTGCTCTGTGCTCACGGCTGGTCCCGGTGCTCCCGTTCCCTGCAGGAATACCTCAACAGCATCCTGCAGCACGCCAAGGACTTCAAGGAATACCACCGCTCGGTGAGCGGGAAGATCCAGAAGCTGACCAAGGCGGTGGCCACGTACCACGCCAACACCGAGCGCGAGCAGAAGAAGGAGAACGAGCGCATCGAGAAGGAGCGGATGCGGCGCCTGATGGTAGCGGGGTTTGGGGTGCCCTTGGGGGGGATGTTGGGGTGCTGGGGGGGGGGCTCAGAATCCTCTCCCCGCAGGCTGAGGATGAGGAAGGCTACCGCAAGCTCATCGACCAGAAGAAGGACAAGCGCCTGGCCTACCTGCTGCAGCAGACGGACGAGTACGTGGCTAACCTGACAGAGCTGGTGCGGCAGCACAAGGCGGCCCAGGTGGCCAAGGAGAAGAAGAAAAAGAAGAAGAAGAAGGTGGGTTTGGCACAGAGCATGCAGGAGGTTGACTCCTTTTTGGTGCCATTGCTCCAGGTGGGTTTGGCACAGAGCGTGCAGGGGGTTGGCTCCTGCTTTGGTGCCATCGCTCAAGGTGGGTTTGGCACAGAGCATGCAGGAGGTTGACTCCTCTTTGGTGCCATTGCTCCAGGTGGGTTTGGCACAGAGCATGGAGGGGGTTGGTTCCTCTTTATGCCATCGCTCACAACCCTCCTCTTCCTCCTGCAGAAGGCAGAGAACGCGGAGGGGCAGCCGCCGGCCATCGGCCCGGATGGGGAGGTGAGGCCAGAGCCGGCTCCGTGCCCGAGCCTGGTGCGGATCCACGGGGACCCGTGGAGCCCAAGCTCGGCTCCCGCCGTGCTCCCGCTTTGCCCCCGCAGCCGCTGGATGAGACGAGCCAAATGAGCGACCTCCCAGTCAAAGTGATCCACGTGGAGAGCGGGAAGATCCTGACTGGCACCGATGCGCCCAAGGCCGGGCAGCTGGAGGCATGGCTGGAGATGAACCCTGGGTAGGTGCCCTCCAATGGGAATGGTGCTGGGAGTGGGATGGAATAGCCAGGGTTGGAGAGGACCTTAACATCATCCACGTCCAACCCCCACACCTCACACTGAACTGTGGCACCCAAGGCTCTGTCCAGCCTGGCCTTGAGCACTGCCAGGGATGGAGCGTTCACAATCTCCCTGGGCAACCCATTCCAGTGCCTCACCACCCTAACAGGAAAGAATTTCCTTCTTATACCTAATTTGAACTTCCCTTGTTTAAGTTTGAACCCGTTACCCTTTGTCCTGTCACGACAGTCCCTAATGAAGAGTCCATCCCCAGCATCCCTATAGGCATGGGGAAAGACCCCATCACCAATGGGAAAAGCTTGTTAGGAGGGTGACGGGTGGCTCTGGCTGCATTCCCTAAAGAATGCATGGAAGTTAAGGGGGGTTAAACCGGTGTTTTATGGGGGACTGGATAGTGCTGATGAGAACTGGAGGGGTTGGTCCCGCTGCACTGACCCGGCCCTGCCTGCATTGACCCAGGTACGAGGTGGCCCCGCGCTCCGACAGCGAGGAGAGCGGCTCCGAAGAGGAGGAGGAGGTGAGGAGCAGCCCCTGGCGCATCCCAAGGGATGGCGGCGCGGAGGGGATGGTGCTGAGCGGCCATCCGGGGGTTGTGTCCTGGCAGGAGGAGGAGGAGGAGCAGCCCCAGCCCACCCAGCCCGCGCTGCCCGTGGAGGAGAAGAAGAAGATCCCCGACCCCGACAGCGACGACGTCTCCGAGGTGGACGCCAGGCACATCATTGAGTGAGTCCTTCCCCGTCGGCAGGACCCATGGGGGGGCTCCCCGGGAGCTTCATTCCACAGGGATCCCATTGCTCATCCCCTTTTCTCCTGGGCAGGAATGCCAAGCAGGACGTGGACGATGAGTACGGGGTGTCGCAGGCACTGGCCCGGGGCCTGCAGTCCTACTATGCTGTGGCCCATGCTGTCACCGAGCGGGTAGACAAGCAATCCACGCTCATGGTCAACGGGGTCCTCAAGCAGTACCAGGTGGGGACGGGAGGCACCCAACGGGCTCCTCCTGGGCCTGCAGCCGGCTCCTTCCCACCCTTCAATCCCTGTTTTCCCCATAGATCAAGGGGCTGGAGTGGTTGGTGTCCCTGTACAACAACAACCTGAACGGCATCCTGGCCGATGAGATGGGGCTGGGCAAGACCATCCAGACCATCGCCCTCATCACGTACCTCATGGAGCACAAGCGCATCAACGGGCCCTTCCTCATCATCGTCCCGCTCTCGTAAGCACCGTGTTCTTGCTCAGCCAGGCCTTGGGACCGCGGCACCGGCGCCCCTTTGACCGAATCTTTTGGTTTTTCCCCCAGAACTCTGTCCAATTGGGCCTACGAGTTCGACAAGTGGGCTCCTTCTGTGGTCAAGGTCTCGTACAAGGCAAGTGCTGGCGCTGGGTTCGCTCCTGGGCTCCTTCAGCTTCACCTTTTCCTCCTTCCGGTCCTCACGTCCTTCATCCCATGGGATCTGGGATGCTTCCCGGCCCTGAATCCATGCTTGTCCTTCCCATTCCCATTGGGAATCACCTCTGCAGGGCTCGCCAGCAGCGAGACGCGCCTTCGTGCCGCAGCTCCGCAGCGGGAAGTTCAACGTCCTGCTCACCACCTACGAGTACATCATCAAGGACAAGCACATCCTGGCCAAGGTGGGCCCCCCCCCCCTTCAAGTCATCTTTCTCTTGGGATTCTCCCATTCTATTGCTTTTCCCTCCCCTTTAATCAATCCATGGGGTGAGGAGCACTCGGTAGAACCCTTCTGAGTTGGTCCCTGAACGCTGGGGGGGCTCTGCCTTGTCCCAACACCACGGGGTGAAGATGAACACCGGGGTGTCCCCTGGGTTGGGGACACCATGAAGAGCCACGCACCAAAACCCCAGCTCAGTTCTTGCCTTGGGCCATGGAAGGTGCTGGTGCTGGTGTCCTCCCTGCTCCTGGCTCAGGGTATCCCTCCGGTCCTCACCCCCCTGCTGCTCCCCATGGATGTGCGCTCACAGCCCAGAAAGCAGCCGTATTCTGGGCTGCATCCAAAGGAGTGTGGGCAGCAGGGCCAAGGGGGTGATCCTGCCCCTCTGCTCTGCCCTTGTGAGAGCTCACCTGGAGCACTGGGTGCAGTTCTGGTGTCCTCAACATAAAAAGGACGTGGAGCCGTTGGAACAAGTCCAGAGGAGGCCACGAGGATGCTCAGGGGCTGGAGCAGCTCCTGTATGGAGACAGGCTGAGGAAGTTGGGGCTGGGGAAGAGAAGGCTGCGGGGAGAGCTCAGAGCAGCTTCCAGTATCAGCAGGGGGCTATAGGGATGCTGGGGAGGGACTCTTCATTAGGGACTGCAGTGACAGGACAAGGGGTAACGGGTTCAAACTGAAACAGGGGAAGTTTAGATTGGGTATAAGGAAGGAATTCTTTCCTGTGAGGGTGCTGAGGCACTGGAATGGGTTCCCCAGGGAAGCTGTGAATGCTCAATCCCTGGCAGTGTTCAAGGCCAGGTTGGACAAAGCCTTGGGTGCCATGGTTCAGTGTGAGGTGTCCCTTCCCATGGCAGTGGGGTTGGAGCTGGATGACGTTAAGGCCCTCTCCAACCCTGGCTATTCCATGGTTCTGTGGTAGATCCGGTGGAAGTACATGATCGTGGACGAGGGCCACCGCATGAAGAACCACCACTGCAAGCTCACGCAGGTGCTCAACACCCACTACGTGGCCCCGCGGCGCCTGCTGCTCACCGGGACGCCGCTGCAGAACAAGCTCCCGGAGCTCTGGGCGCTCCTCAACTTCCTCCTGCCAACCATCTTCAAGAGCTGCAGCACCTTCGAGCAGTGGTTCAACGCCCCCTTCGCCATGACGGGCGAGAAGGTACGGCCGCGAGGCTGCGGTGGTGGGCTTGCAGCCATGAGGCTGCGGTGAGGGGCTCGTGGCCACAGGAGGTTGCGGTGAGGGTCTCGCAGCCTCTGGGCTCCTCTGCCTCACTGCAGCACCCACCTTAAGGGGAAGCATCCTGGGGTTGGGGTGGGCCTGCAGGGAGCAAACGGGAGGTGGGGCAATCGCTTCTGGTGTCCCCGGATCCCGGGGATCCCATGGGAAGAGCATCCCTTTGGTGAGGACTCCTCTCCCGCTGCCGCAGGTGGACCTGAACGAGGAGGAAACGATCCTGATCATCCGGCGCCTGCACAAGGTGCTGAGGCCCTTCCTGCTGCGCCGCCTCAAGAAGGAGGTTGAAGCGCAGCTGCCCGAGAAGGTGACGGCTCCTCCCTATCCCATGGGATGCGTGCGGGGCTCCGGGATGAGCCAGGGCCGTGCCGGGGGGATTCATTGCTCCCTGGTTGCCTGCAGGTGGAATATGTGATCAAGTGTGATATGTCAGCGCTGCAGCGCGTCCTCTACCGGCACATGCAGGCCAAGGGCGTGCTCCTCACCGACGGCTCTGAGAAGGACAAGAAGGTCGGGATACGGAAGTCTCCCTGTTTCGGGATGGGTGGGAATGCCGCCGGGGTGAGGGGGGGCTGCTCCGGCTCCTGCTGCTCGTCCCTGCAGCACCAAACTCCGCTTTGATAGGGACAAGGGTTTCAAAGCCAAGTGGGAATTCCGGCTGAGCGCTTCCGGAATGCTCCTCAGGAAACGGGGATGTCTGATTGTCCATTTCCTTGGCACAGGGTAAAGGAGGCACCAAAACCCTCATGAACACCATCATGCAGCTGCGGAAGATCTGCAACCACCCCTACATGTTCCAGCACATCGAGGTAATGCTATAGGGGTCTGCTATATGGGCATCAACCCAACAGGGATAAACCCAATGGGAGACCAACCCAACTGGGACCAACCCAGCTGGGATCAACCCAAGAGCTCCTGTGGTCATGGCATAGGCGAAGTGTTGCCCTCCATGTGCCAGGCTTCACGACACCAATGGGATGTATCCCATCAGGATGAGCTCCTTGGGAACAGCCTTGGTGCTTCCGGAGGCGATCCAGGAGCGGGCTCCCTGCCTGGTTCTCTCCCGGGCCCCTTCCATTGGGTTCCTTTGGCTGCGTGGCCAGTTCCTGACCCCATTCCTCTTCCCACTTGCAGGAATCCTTCTCGGAGCACTTGGGCTTCACGGGAGGCATCGTGCAGGGGTGAGTGCAGTGGTGGGGGGGGAGCCGCAGGGAGGAGCCCCATTGGGATTCCTGCTCCCGAGCCCTCATCTCCCTCCGCTCCTGCTCTTCCAGGCTGGATTTGTACCGTGCCTCTGGCAAGTTCGAGCTCCTCGACCGGATCCTGCCCAAGCTCCGCGCCACCAACCACAAGGTGCTGCTCTTCTGCCAGATGACCTCGCTCATGACCATCATGGAAGATTACTTCGCCTACCGCGGCTTCAAGTACCTCCGGCTGGATGGTGAGGGCCAAAGGGAGCAAAGGGCACCCAGGGGGGCTGGGTCCTGGCATCCAGGAGGCCCCCGTCGCGCTGGGAGGGCCAATACGGGAAGGACTTGGGGACTGGGGGATGAGCTGGAAGGTGCTTGGCGCCAGGAGAGCACGGACCCAACCTCCCTTAACCAGATCTGGTACCGGGGGGCTGCCGGAGCTGGCACAGCCCCGAGCCCTCTTTGCCAGCAGAAAGTAGTGCTGGGTCTGTATTGAATCCCTGGATTTGGTGCTGGCTCTGTAATGAATCCCTGGATTTGGTGCTGACTCCTTAATGAATCCCTGGATTTGGTGCTGACTCCTTAATGAATCCCTGGATTTGGTGCTGACTCCTTAATGAATCCATGGATTTGGTGCTGACTCCTTAATGAATCCATGGATTTGGTCCCAGCTCTATATTGAATCCATTAATTTGGTGCCGGCTCTATATTGAATCCATGGATTTGGTGCTGGCTCTTTTCTGATCCAGCCTGGGAGCAGCTTTGAGCCACTGCAGAGCTGAGGTGCAGAATGAGACCAGAGCGGCTCCGTGAGCCCTGGTTTCCCCTCCCAGTCCATGTTCTGGTCCCACCATGGAGCAATTCCCAACATGGGGAAGGCCCTCAAGGCCGGCTGATCCCCAGCTCCTGCTGCTGCCCCCTTAAAGCCAGGCACATCCCAAGCTCCAGCTCTTCTCCCAAGCACTCCTTGGCTCCTCTCTGGGCAGGATTAACCCCCCCCGCTCTGCTGCAGGGACCACGAAGGCTGAGGACCGGGGGATGCTGCTGAAGACATTCAACGAGCCGGGCTCCGAGTACTTCATCTTCCTGCTGAGCACTCGCGCCGGCGGCCTGGGCCTCAACCTCCAGTCGGCCGACACCGTCATCATCTTCGACAGTGACTGGAACCCGCACCAGGTACAGGCACAGCTCACCAACAGCCTACAATGTACAACCACCAACCCAACACCACCAACCAACCCAACAACCAACCAACTACCACCAACCAACAGCTAACTCAACGCCAACAACCAACCACCAACCAACCCTCCACCAACAAACCAACCCAACACCACCAGCCAGCCCAACACCAACTAACAATGAACCAACCCAACACCAGCAACCATCCAACCCACCACCAACCAACCACCAACCAACCCAGTGCCAACGAACAACGAACCCAACACCAACCAGCAACCAGCCAACCCAACAACCAACCCAGTGCCAAACACCAACCAACCCACCACCAACCAACCCACCACAACCAACCAACCCAACACCACCAACAACCAACCCAAAACCATCGAACAAACCAACTCAAAAACAACACGAGACAAATGCACCCAAAATCAACCAAACTGACCTGAAACCAACCCAAAACCAACAACCTAAATCCAACCCAAACCCAACCAACCCAACCCAACCAAACCAGGTCAAAACCAACCGAGCAACCCCCAAAAAACCCAACCAAACAAACAGAAACCACCCAAAGGGAGCAAAGTGAATGGAGACAACGGCTCCTTGAAGAGCTCTCAAGCCTCAGCCCCTCTCTGTGACCAGCAGCCGGTGCTGGCGGCTCCAGTCCAGGGATGAAGACGCAGCCACATCCCTGCATCCATCACCCATCCACCACCACCGTGTCCTTGCACAAGAACCGGGGCAGCTGCCGCTCCCTGCCCGCGCCGAGGCGTCGGACACCCGGCTCCGGAGGATCCCTGGGGATGATCCCGAGGCCTGACACCGTGTTTGTAACCCGGCAGGACCTGCAGGCCCAGGACCGGGCGCACCGCATCGGGCAGCAGAACGAGGTGCGCGTCCTCCGCCTCTGCACCGTCAACAGCGTGGAGGAGAAGATCTTGGCCGCCGCCAAGTACAAGCTCAACGTGGACCAGAAAGTGATCCAGGCCGGGATGTTCGACCAGAAGTCCTCGAGCCATGAGCGCAGAGCCTTCCTGCAGGCCATCCTGGAGCACGAGGAGCAGGACGAGGTAAGGGGCCTCCATTGACTCCTGAACGCGCGGCTCGGTGCGTCCCGGAGGAGCAGGAAGAGCTCGGCCCCCTCCATCCGTGGCTGCGTTCCAGGCCGGGTTGGACAGGGCCGGAGCAGCCTGCTCTAGAGGAAGGTGTCCCTGCCCGTGGCGGGGGTTGGAACCGGATGAGCTCTGCGGTCCCTTCCAACCCCAACCACTCCACGAGGAAGCGATAGATCTCAGGCTCAGAGAAGCTGCGGCTGCCCCATCCCTGGCAGCGCTCGAGGCCAGGTCGGACCACGGGGCTCGGAGCAGGCGGCTCCAGCGTGAGGGTTGGAACAAGCTGAGCCTTAAGGTCCCTTCCAACCCGAGCCCTTTCACGCCCCCCTGCCTGGTCCTAGCAGTAGCAAAGGGGTTTTTCTGTGTCGCGTCGGTGAGAGGCGCCGGATTGACAGCCCTGGAGACTGAAGTCCTCCTTTTATCCACAGAGCAGATACAGCGCGGGCAGCGGCAGTGGCAGCTTCCCCCACACTGCCTCCACCCTGTGCCTGACCGCTGAGTTGGAGGAACCACCTCTAAAGGTGAGAGGGGGTTGCTCAGTCTCCACGCCCATTCAATCCTCGGCCTCGCTGCTGACTCGGCCACCGCACGTTGCCAGCTCCCGCCGGTGCTCTTTGCACCGCGGAGAACGTAGAGAGACCAATTGAGACCCCCCCCAGCCCCAGAAAGAGAAACACCCCCCCCATAAGAGATCAATGCAGGGCGCAGCAGACACCACACACAGCCCCCCCCACCCCAACCATGGCCCCACGCGTCGGGTGCTAGCGCTGCCCCGGGGCCGAGCTCCGAGCGATGCCGCGGCCGAGCCGGCGCTCGCCCTCAGCCGCCGCCGTCTCCATCCCTGGCAGGAGGAAGATGAAGTCCCTGACGATGAGACTGTCAACCAGATGATTGCCCGGCACGAGGAGGAGTTCGACCTCTTCATGGTGAGCGTGGAGCAGGTGGAGGTGCGGGATGATGCCTGCGGTCCCCCCCCCAGGTAGCGGCCAGAGCAGCCTCTCTGTGAGCATCCCCTGCCTGGGAGCCAGGAAGCAGCAGGTAAAGCCAAAGCAGAGAGCAGGGCCCAAGCCAGGAGGATCCCGGCTCCGGTAAGGGATGAGCTCCTGGGATGGGAAGCCGGAGGAAGGGACTGTGGGGAGGAGGAGCTGAGGCTGCACCACAGCCTAAAAGCCGGTTTCCCACCTAAAATTGTCCCTCTTGGTGGGACGAGGAGCATGGAACGAGGAGGAAAAGCTTGGAGAGAGCCCAACGTGGAGCCTCCGTTGGGCAATGCCTTAGCCAGGGTGGCCATGCCCAATGGTGAAGCTGGTGCGGAGCAGAGCCATCGCCTCCCACCGCATCCATCAAAACACCCCCAGCCCCTCGCCCCTGGCTGCAGGTGGCGTCCCCAGCCCGGTGTCACCGCATCCCCTGGGTGCCCCTTGGCTCCTGCAGCACCGCGGGGACGCTCCAAGGGCAGAGCCCTCTCGTTGCAGCGCATGGACCTGGACCGGCGGCGCGAGGAGGCCCGGAACCCCAAGCGCAAACCGCGGCTGATGGAGGAGGACGAGCTTCCCTCCTGGATCATCAAGGATGACGCCGAGGTCGAGCGCTTGACCTGCGAGGAGGAGGAGGAGAAGATGTTTGGCCGCGGCTCGCGGCACCGCAAGGAGGTCGATTACAGCGACTCGCTGACGGAGAAGCAGTGGCTCAAGGTATACATGGTACAGCATCGTTCTGCAATGGCTTCTCACTGCTGCGGCCCCCGGGACCAGCGCCCTGGGCCGGGGACCTCACCAAAACCTAGCCTGGCAAACACTGTGCCCGTGGTGCTGCGGCACGGAGCTGGGCCATAGCCAGGCGTGGAAATGTGTGCCATAGCCAGGCATGGAGATGTGTGCCATAGCCAGGCATAGAGATATATGCCATACCCAGGCACAGGGCTGTGCCATCACCAGGCATGGAGATGTGTGCCACAGCCAGGCACAGGGCTGTGCCATGCCCAGGCACGGAGCCGCACCGTAGCCAGGCATGGAGCTGTGTGCCGTTGCCTGGCACAAAGATGTGCCATAGCCAGGCATGGGGCTCTGCTATAGCCAGGCATGGAGCTGGGCCATAACCAGGGACGGGGCTCTGCCATAACCAGGGGCTGCCCTGAGCAGGAGCAGGGAGTTGTGATGGTGGCTCCAGGAGCCTCTTGTTGCCGGCTCCTTTCTCCCCATCCCATAATGACCCCCCCCCCCCGCGAGGGACCTTCATGGCCACCCCCAGGGCAGGGACCGCAGCCGTCACGGTTGGGCCCGGGGGGCTCAGCGGCAGCCCCGCGCTAGCGGCCCCGTCCCGCGCAGGCCATCGAGGAGGGGACGCTGGAGGAGATCGAGGAGGAGGTTCGCCAGAAGAAGTCCTCCCGGAAGCGGAAGCGGGACCCGGACGTGGGCTCCAGCGCCGCCGCTGCAGCCGGCACCGCCAGCACCCGCAGCCGTGACAAGGACGAGGAGAGCAAGAAGCAGAAGAAGCGTGGGCGGCCGCCAGCGGAGAAGCTCTCACCAAACCCCCCAAACCTCACCAAGAAGATGAAGAAGATCGTGGATGCCGTCATCAAGTACAAGGACAGGTAGGAGGCACCGCATGGGCCCGGTCATGGCGGCAGCGCCCGGCATGGGGCGTCACGGTGGGGCCGGTGCTGGCGGTGCCACGCGGTGTCTCTTTGCAGCAGCAGTGGACGGCAGCTCAGTGAAGTCTTCATCCAGCTGCCGTCCCGCAAGGAGCTGCCCGAGTACTATGAGCTCATCCGCAAGCCTGTGGACTTCAAGAAGATCAAGGTAACGGCAGCACTGCGCCGGCACCAGCGGTCCTGGGTGCCAATGGATGCGGCCGTGGTGACTTGTGTTGGGTGCAGACAAACCACGGTGTGCGGTTGTGCCCACTGTGGTTGGGTTGCACCCGTTGGCATTGGGTTGTGCCCGTTGCGGTTGGGTTGTGCCCATTGATGTTGGGTTGTGCCCGTTGGCATTGGGTTGTGCCTGTTGGCATTTGATTGTGCCCATTGATGTTGGGTTGTGCCCGTTGCGGTTGGGTTGTGCCCGTTGCGGTTGGGTTGTGCCCATTGCCATTGGGTTGTGCCTGTTGGCATTTGATTGCACCCATTGGCGTTGGGTTGTGCCCATTGCCATTGGGTTGCAACCATTGCGGTTGGGTTGCCCCCATTGGCGCTGGCCAGGAGCATGACCCCTTCCCCTCTGGCAGGAGCGGATCCGCAACCACAAGTACCGGAGCCTCAACGACCTGGAGAAGGACGTGATGCTGCTGTGCCAGAATGCGCAGACCTTCAACCTCGAGGGCTCACTGGTGAGGGGGGATTGGGGCACCCGGGCCCGGCACCGGCACCACCGCGGCCGCGCTGGCTCTGTCCCATGCCCACCGGCTCCTTCCTCCTCCCCCAGATCTACGAGGACTCCATCGTGCTGCAGTCGGTGTTCACCAGCGTGCGGCAGAAGATCGAGAAGGAGGAGGAGAGCGACGGCGACGACAGCGATGAGGAGGAGGATGGCGAAGAGGAAGGCTCCGAGTCCGAGTGTGAGTGGCCCCATGGGGACACCCCAGGCCCCCCCCCTACCCCCCATCCTCATCCTCATCCTCGCCCTGCGCCCGCAGCGCGCTCGGTGAAGGTGAAGATCAAGCTGGGCCGCAAGGAGAAGGCGCCGGAGCGTGGTAAAGGCCGGCGGCGCACGAGCCGCAGCGCCCGCGCCAAGCCCGTGGTGAGCGACGACGACAGCGACGAGGAGCAGGAGGAGGTAAAGGAGCCCCACAACCGCCTCCTGCCCCACAACCGCCTCCTCCTCCTGCCCCACAACCGCCTCCTCCTGCCCTTTAACCGCCTCCTCCTGCCCCTTAACCACCTCCTCCTGCCCCACAACCACATTATCCAGCCCCACAACCGCCTCCTGCCCCATAAACATATCCTCCTGCCCCACAACCGCTTTGTCCTGCCCAACAACAGCCTCCTGCCCAACAACCACCTCCTGCCCCACACCTGCCTCCTCCTGCCCCACAACCTCCCCCCCCATCCCCATCGCTGAGCCCCCCCTTCCCGCAGGATCGCTCCGGCAGCGGCACCGACGAGGACTAAGGCCCCCGGCGGAGCCCGGACCCACATTCCAAGGCCCTGGCGCCGTCCATGTCCTGTGTCTCCACCCCAGCCCCACATCCCCCCCCCCCCACCCCGGGAGCCCTCCCAGCCCCGGGGTCGCAGCTGCGCCCTGTATAAAACCTCCATATTTATACAGCCGAGTGCCCTCCCCCCATGGTGCTCCCCATGGTGTCCCCCCCATGGTGCCCCCCCCAGCCGGCGCCTGTTGCTGTCACTGGATTTTGAACAGTAATAAAGGAAGCGAAGAGGAAATCAGTGCAATTGATGGGGCTTGGGGGCGATCCATGGGGGTTCTATGGTGCTCAGTGGGGGTCTGTGAGGGGGCTGGGGGGGGTGTTTGGGGAGGGTCTATGGGGATTCAATGGAGGCCTATGAGGGGGTCTTTGGGGGGTCCATGGGAGCTCAATGGGGATCTGTGAGGGGGCTGGGGAGGTTCTATGGGGAATCAATGGGGATCTATGAAGGGGCTGGGGGGGGTCTATGGGGGTTCTATGGGGACTCAATGGGGATCTATGAAGGGGCTGGGGGGGGTCTATGGGGGTTCTATGGGGACTCAATGGGGGTCAATGAAGGGGCTGGGGGGGGTCTATGGGGGTTCTATGGGGACTCAATGGGGGTCAATGAAGGGGCTGGGGGGGGGTATGGGGGTTCTATGGGGACTCAAGCAGCGGCCCCCGCCCAGCGCCACCGCGGCTCCGGGATGGGGCCGGCGGCGGCCGCGCTGCTGCGGCTGCTCCTGCTCGGGGCGGCGGCGGCGGCGGCACCGGGAGCAGGTAACGGGGGGGGAGCGGGACCGGGACCGGGACCGGGGATGGGTGCGGGGATGGGGGGTGTGGGGGAACCGGGGGGTCCCGCTGCTGGGGGGGGAACCGGGGGCATCCGGACACACCGGGGCTCGGCCCCGCCACGAGGTCTGACCCCGCCCCCCCCCCAACGGGGTCCGTCCCCATCCCCCCCCGGGGTCCGCGTGGGGGAGGACGGGGGTGGGGGTGGGGGGGGGGAACCGGCGCCGTTCACCGGGACCCCCCCATGGTCGCGGGCGGAGGGCGGGGCTGGTGGGCGGGGATAAGGAAGCGCCGTCCCGCCCGTCCCCCCCCCCGCGGCGCCGCCAAGGGCCAATCACAGTCCGCGCAACGCCCCGCCCTGCGGCGGACGCGCTTTTGATTGGCGGGAGCGCGGACTGGCCACCCGGCGGGGAAACCCCCGCTGGCCAATGAGAGAGCGGCGCGCCCGGGAGGGCGAGGGGTGGCCACGCCCAACGGGGGCTGCGGGTGTGGCCGGCGCCGGGAATGGGGCTGGGACCCCTTGGAACGGGGCTGGAAAACCCGGAAATGGGGCAGAAAAACCGGGAATGGGGCAGAAAAACCGGGAATGGGGCAGAAAAACCGGGAATGGGGCAGAAAAAACGGGAATGGGGATGGAAAACCGGGAACGGGGCAGAAAAACTGGGAATGGGGATGGAAAACCGGGAGCGGGGCAGAAAAACCGGGAATGGGGCTGCAAAACCGGGAATGGGGCAGAAAAACCGGGAATGGGGATGGAAAACCGGGAATGGGGATGGAAAACCGGGAATGGGGCAGAAAAAACGGGAATGGGGATGGAAAACCGGGAATGCGGCAGAAAAAACGGAATGGGGCAGAAAAACCGGGAATGGGGATGGAAGACTGGGAATGGGGCAGAAAAAACGGGAATGGGGCAGAAAAACTGGGAATGGGGATGGAAAACCCGGAAATGGGGATGGAAAACCTGGGAATGCAGCAGAAAATCCTGGGAATGGGATCCAGGGATCAGCTCCATCCCCGGGCCGCACCCAGGGTCCACGACAGGGTCACCGGGGGCAAAGGTCGCCTCAGGTCATCCGGTCACACCCAACCCCTCCCGTGGCAAAGTCCCGGTACCGGGGGGGGGGTTGGGCTGAGCCCGGTACCGGGGGGGGGTTGGGCTGAGCCCGGTACCGGGGGGGGGTTGGGCTGAGCCCGGTACCGGGGGGGGGCGGGTTTGGTCTGACCGGGCTGCCCGCAGGCCCCGGGGAGTGCGGGCGGAGGCAGTTCCGGTGCGGGGACGGTTCCTGCATCGCCCGCTCCTGGGTGTGCGACGGCAGCGCCGAGTGCCGGGACGGCTCCGACGAGACCGCCGAGAGCTGCAGTGAGTGCCCGTGGGCCGTGTGTCACGTGTGTGTCACGTGTGTCCTGTGTGTTGTGTGTGTCATGTGTGTGCCATGTGTCACATGTGTGTCCTGTGTGTGCTATGTGCCATGTGTGTGCTATGTGTTGTGTGTGCCATGTGTGTGTCGTGTGTGTGTCGTGTGTTATGTCTTTGTCATGTGTGTGCTATGTGTTGTGTTTCATGTGTGTGCTGTGTATCATGTGTTGTGTGTGCCATGTGCCTTGTACTATGTACCACATACCATGTGCCATGTACTGTGTTCTGTATGCTGTGTATCATGTGTCATGTGTGCGCCATGTGTCATGTGTGTGCCGTGTGTCCTGTGTGTACCATGTGTGAGCCATGTGTCCTGTGTGTGCCATGTGTGTGCCATGTGTCCTGTGTGTGCCGTGTGTGTGCCATGTGTCCTGTGTGTGCCATGTGTGTACCATGCGTGTCCTGTGTGTGCCATGCACCCTGTGCCGTGCCCCAGGCTCCGTGTCCTGCTCCCCATCCGAGTTCAGCTGCGGGGGACTCCGGGGTCGCTGCGTTCCCCTGCTCTGGCGCTGCGATGGGCACCGCGACTGTGAGGACGGCTCCGACGAGCTGCAGTGCCGTGAGTGCCCCATAGCCCCCATAGCCCCCCATAACCTCCATAGTCCCAATAACCCCCATAGCCCCCCATAACCTCCATAGCCCCCCCCAACCCCCATAGCCCCCCAAATCCCCCATAACCCACACAGCCCCCATAACCCTCCATAGCCTCCATAGCCCACATAGCACCCATACCACCCCATAGTCCCCATAACCCCTCATAGCCCCATAACCCCCCCATAGCACCCATCCCCCCCCATAACTCCCCATAGCTCCCCATAGCCCCATAGCCCCCATAACCCCCCATAGCCCCCGTCGTGCCCCCGCACTGACCCGTGCCCCGCAGCGCCCCGCTCCTGCGGCCCGGATCAGCTCCGCTGCGGGAGCGGCTCCTGCATCTCCCGCGCCTTCGCCTGCGACGGGGACCGCGACTGCGAGGACGGCGCGGACGAGGCCGGGTGCCCCCCAGCGCCCCCGTGCGGCGCCGACGCCTTCCGCTGCCTCGACGGCTCCTGCGTGCCCCGGCTCTGGGCCTGCGACGGGGACCGCGACTGCCCCGACGGCTCGGACGAGGCGGCCCCGAGCTGCGGCCCCCCCCGCGCCCCCCGCGCCTGCCCCCCCCTGCAGCTGCGCTGTGGCTCCGGGCGCTGCGTGCCCCGGCGCTGGCGCTGCGACGGCACCGAGGACTGCGCCGACGGCGCCGACGAGCGCGGATGCGGTGCGCGAACACCCCCCTCGGACCCACACTGAGCACCGTGTGCGCCCCATTGAGCCCATCTGCACCCCACTGAGACCCCTGTGCCCCACTGAGCCCATCTGCACCCCATTGAGCACCATGTGCACCCCAGTGAGACCCCTGCGCCCCACTGAGCCCATCTGCACCCCATTGAGCACCATGTGCGCCCCACTGAGACCCCTGCACCCTGTTGATCCTCATCAGCACCCCATTGAGCACCATGTGAGCCCCATTGAGACTCTACACCCCACTGAGCACCATGTGCACCCCATTGAGCCCATGTGCACCCCATTGAGCACCATGTGTGCCCCATTGAGACCCCTGCACCCCACCGAGACCCCTGCATCCCATTGAACACCCAATGAGCACCATCTGTGCCCCACTGAGACCCCTGCACCCTGTTGATCCTCATCAGCACCCCATTGAGCACCATGTGAGCCCCATTGAGACCCCTGCACCCCACCGAGACCCCTGCATCCCATTGAACACCCCATTGAGCACCATCTGTGCCCCACTGAGACGCCTGCACCCTATTGAGATCCCTGCACCCCATTGAGCACCATGTGCACCCCTCTGAGACCCATTGGCACCCCACTGATTCCATCTGCACCCTGTTGATCCCATCTGCACCCCCTTGCCCCCCTGTACCCCACTGACCCCCATCATCACCTCAATTCCTCCCCGTCCCCCCCCCCCAATCCCTGGTGCACATTCGGGAGTGGGCACAAGTTTTGTGGTGCAGGTTGAGTGTGTGTGTGGGGGTCCCTCATGGGGTGCAGATCAGTTGGGGGGCACCGGCCCGCTCTGACCCCCCGTGCCCCCCCACAGCCGCCGTCTCGTGCCGCCCGGACCAGTTCAGCTGCGGGGACGGGCGCTGCATCCCGAGGCTGCGGCGCTGCGACGGCGAAACCGACTGCGCCGACGGCAGCGACGAGGCTGAGTGCAGGAACGGTGAGCGCGGGGGGGGGCGCCATGGGGAGGAGTTGGGGGTCCCATGGGGGGGGCTCTGACACCCCCTGTGTGTGTCCACCCCCAGTGACCGCCTGTGCTGGGTTCCGGTGCCGCTCCGGTGAGTGCATCCCCATGGAGCGCGTCTGCGACCACCGCCGCGACTGCCGGGATTGGTCGGATGAGCCCCTCAAGGAGTGCGGTAGGGCCGGGACGCCCCCACAATGAGGGACCACGTTGGGGGAGGGTCGGGTCTGGGCGTCTCCCCCCTAACCCACACCCCCATTTGGGCTCCGTTCCCCCCCTCCCATAGGGGTCAATGAGTGCCTGGACGGCGGCGGCTGCTCCCACGTGTGCCGGGACCTGCCCCTGGGCTACGAGTGCCTGTGCCCCGACGGCTTCCGGTTGGGCCCCGATGGACGGAGCTGCCTCGGTGAGTGCTGACCCACCCCCCCGAACCCCATTATGGGACCCCCCAACTCCCATCCATGGGAACCCCTATGGGCTGCCCCCGACCCCCGTTGTTCCCACCCCCCCGCAGACATTGACGAGTGCCAGGACCCGACCGCCTGCAGCCAACAGTGCCACAACCTCCCGGGCTCCTACAAGTGCGACTGCGGGGGTGGCTACAGGCTGGACCCCGGCACCAACGCCTGCCGCGCGCTCGGTGAGGCCCGAGCCGCCCCCCCCCCCCCGCCATGAGCCCAATTCATCGGCCTTCACCCCAAGTCTGGTGCTGGGGAGGGTCCATGGGGGACGCTGTGGGTGCCTGGCGCTCCGCTTCCATGGGGTGTCCCTGGTGGGTTGGGGTGTCCGTGGTGGGGGGGATGCTGCGGTTCCCTGCGTCCACAGGGGGTTGCTGCAGTTCCATTTGCGTCCACGGGGCGGCGCCTCGTTTACGGCGCTGCAGTTCCATTTGCGTCCACGGGCGGCGCTGCGCGCGCCGGCTCCGCTGTTCCACGCGTGCCCCCGGGGGGATGCTGCAGTTCCACGTGTGCCCACGGGGCGGCGCTGCTCACTGCCGGCTCCCGCAGGGCCGCCCCCCGCGCTGCTGTTCTCGCTGCGGCACGAGCTGCGGGAGGTGGCGCTGGACGGCGCCGGGTACCGGCGGCTGCTGGGGCCGCTCAAGCACCTCGGGGCCCTGGACGTGCACGTGGGAAACGGCTCCGTGTTCTGGGCCGACCTCAGCCGGGGGCGCATCTACCGGTGAGCAACCCCCGGGACCCGCATCCCATCCCAAACCCATCCCATCTGATCCCACTGAATCCCATCCCCATCCCCATCCCATCCCCATACCAAACCCATCCCGATGCCATTCCCATCCCTATCCCATCCCATCCCCATCCCATCCCATCCTACTGCATCCCATTTCAACCCTTCCCCATCCCATCCCATCCCCATCCCATCTGATCCCACTGAATCCCATTGCCATCCCATCCCCATACCAAACCCATCCCAATGCCATTCCCATCCCTATCCCATCCCATCCCATCCCCATCCCATCCCATCCCATCCTACTGCATCCCATTCCAACCCTTCCCCATCCCATCCCATCCCATCCTACTGCATCCCATTCCAACCCTTCCCCGTCCCATCCCATCCCCATCCCATCCCATCTTACTGCATCCCATTCCACCCCTTCCCCATCCCATCCCATCCCATCTGATCCCACTGCATCCCATCCCATCTCATCCCCATACCAAACCCATCCCCATCCATATCCCAGTGCCGTCCCCATCCCTATCCCATCCCATCTGATCCCATTGAATCCCATTCCCATCTCCATCCCATCCCCATCCCAAACCCATCCCCATCCCTATCCCATCCCCATCCCAATGTCATTCCCATTCCCATCCCATCCTACTGCATCCCATTCCACCCGTTCCCCACCCCATCTCATCTGATCCCACTGCATCCCATCCAAACCTGTCCCTATCCCATCCCCATCCCTATCCCATCCCCATCCCTAGCCCATCCCTATCCCCCCCCCCATCCCCATCCCATCCCTATCCCACCCCCATCCCATCCCCATCCCTATCCCATCCCTATCCCCCCCCACCTCCATCCCATCCCTATCCCACCCCCATCCCATCCCTATCCCTATCCCATCCCTATCCCACCCCCATCCCAATCCCATCCCATCCCATCCAAATCCCACCCATCCCCTCCTGCAGGTCTCCACTGGCCGGCACAGCCAATCCCCCCCAGCAGGTCCCGGTGGTGGAGCTGGGCTCGGGGACCCCGGACGCCATTGCTGTGGATTGGCTCCATCACCTCCTTTACTGGACCGACTCCGGCCTCGGCTCCGTGTCTGTGGCGGACGCCAGCGGTGCCTGGAGCCGGACGCTGCTGCAGGAGGAGGGAGCCAAACCCTGCGGCATCACCGTGGACCCGCTGCAGGGGTACGGGGGGCATGGGAGGGGGCAGATGGGGAGGGCACAGGGAGATGGGGGTTGACGGCTCTGCACCCCCCCCCTCCAGGTTCCTGTACTGGACCGACTGGGGAGCCAGCGCCAAGATCGCTCGGAGCCGCCTCGATGGCTCTGATGCGGCACCACTGGTGACCGAGGATGTGGAGTGGCCAAACGGGATCACCTTGGGTGAGCGCTGGTGCTGCCTTGGTCCCATCCCCATCCCTTCCCCATCCCATCCCATCCCCATCCTGTCCCCATTCTCATCACATCCCATCCCCATCCGTGCCCATCCCCACCCTGTCCCCATCCCCATCCGTGCCCATCCCCACCCTGTCCCCATTCCCATCACATCCCATCCCCATCCTGTCCCCATCCCATACCCATGCATTCCCCGTGCCCATCCCCATCCTGTCCCCATTCCCATCCCATCCCCATCCTGTCCCCATTCTCATCGCATCCCATCCCCATCCTGTCCCATCCCATCCCCATCCCTTCCCCATCCATGCCCATCCCCATCTCATCCCATCCCATCCCCATCCTGTCCCCATCCCATTCCCATCCCCATCCCTTCCCCATCCGTGCCCATCCCCATCCCATCCCCATCCTGTCCCCATCCCCAACCCCATCCCATCCCATCCCATCCCATCCCATCCCATCCCATCCCATCCCCATTGCATCCCCACCTCACGTCTCCCCTGCCCCAGATCTGCCCTCCCGGCGCCTGTTCTGGGTGGACGCACGGCTCCACTCCCTCTCCAGCGTGGACGTGGACGGGGGCCGGCGCCGGACACTGCTCATGGACCCCGCAGTGCTGGTGCAGCCGTTCGCCATCGCCGTGTTCGAGGTGAGCCCCCCCCGGGCCCTCCAGGGTGCCCCATTCTCCATTCCCATCCCCATTCCTATCCCCATTCCCATCCCCATTCCCATTCCTGCAGGAGTGGATTTACTGGAGCGATTCCCAGCTCGGGGCCGTGTTCGCGCTCGGGCTCCACTCGGAGCCGGGGCCACAGCGGCTGCTTCAGGAGCGGTTCCCGGTGCAGGGATTGGTGCTGGTGCATCCCCTGCGGCAGCCCACAGGTACCGGGTCCATCCATGTCCATCCGGGTCCAACCCATGTCCATCCGTGTCCATCTGTGTCCATCCAGGTCCATCCCATGTTCATCCATGTCCATCCCATGTTCATCCATGTCCATCCCATGTCTATCCATGTCCATCCTATGTTCATCCATGTCCATCTGTGTCCTTCCATGTCTGTCCCACGTCCATCCCATGTTCATCCTGTGTCCCTATGTCCCTGTTTCCATCCCATCTCTATCCCCATTCCCATTCCCCCTCCTGACCCCTGTGCCCCTCCCTGCAGCCCCCTTGGCCCCTCTGGACGTGGCCCTCCCACAGCCCCCCGCCAGCGGCCATGAGGGGGTCCTGGAGCCCACAACCAGCACTGAGACCCCTGGGACCCCCAACAGCACCGGCACATCCGGCAACGCCACCGCAGGTACCGGCCCCATAGCCCAACCTCATAACCCAGCCCCATAGCCTAGCCCCACACCCACCCCTCTTCCCTTCTCCCCCAGGCAGCCGTGGCGGTGCCGTGGGTCCCGTGGGCAGCAGAACAGCATTGACGGCGCTCGCGGTGATGCTGCCACTGGGTACATTTGTGGGGGATTCCCCATTGTCCCTTATGGAGGGGAGGGGTCCCCATTGTCCCTTATGCGGGGGGTGTCCCAGTGGTCCCTTATGGGGGGGAGGTCCCCATGGTACCTTATGGGTGGGGTTCCCATTGCCCCTTATGGGGGGGGGGGGCCCATGGTCCCTTATGGGGGGGTCCCCATTGTCCCTTATGGTGGGGTTCCCATTGTCCCTTATGGGTGGGTCCCCATTGTCCCTTATGGGGGGGGACCATGGTCCCTTATGGTGGGGTCCCCATTGTCCCTTACGGGGGGTGTCCCCATTGTCCCTTACGGGAGGGTCCCGATGGTCCCTTATGCGGGGGTCCCCATTGTCCCTTATGGGGGGGCCCCCATGGTCCCTTATGGGGGGGTCCCCATGGGGTTACCCAATGGGTGCCAATGGGGTCCCTGCTGACACTGCCTCCCCCGCAGCGGTGCTGGTGCTGGTGGGTGCCGCTGCCCGCGGGCTCTGGCGCTGGTGGCGGCGCCGCAGCACCCAGAGCATCAGCTTCAGCAACCCCGTGTTCCGCAAGGCCGGGCACCAGGAGGAGGAGGAGGAGCCGCTGGGGGTGCCTCGGGCCCCCCTGGTGAGCGCCGGGGTCCTATGGGGCAGGGAAGCTCCATGTGGGGGACTATGGGGTGGGGTGGGGCTTCCTATGGGGGTTATGGGGGGTGGGTCCCTGTGGGGGCTTATGGGGCAGACGGGGGCTCCATATAGGCACTTATTAGGCAGGGGGGGTCCCTACAGGGGACTATGGGGAAGGGGGGGGCTCCCTATGGAGGGTTATGAGGCAGGGGAGCTCCCTATGGGGAGTTATGGGGATGGGGGCTCCCTGTGGGGGGTTATGGGGCAGGGGTGCTCCTTATGGGGGGCTATGGGGCAGAGGAGGGCTCCACTGGCGTTCTGTGGGGCAGGGGTATCCCAATGGGGTCCTATGGGGCAGAGAGGGCCTCCTATGGGGGGCTGTGGGGCAGGGGGAGCTCCAATGGGGCTCTGACCCCCCTGCTTCTTCCCCCAGGTGCTGGATGATGACGTGGCCTGAGCTCGGCACCGCGCAGTCATGCGTGTTCCTCAGCTCCAGGGCACGGCCACGCACGTGCGGGGCTGGACCTGCTCATATGTGGTCACATGTGGTTGTATGTGGTCACATGTGGTCATATGTTGTTGGATGTGGTCATATGTGGTTGGATGCGGTCAAATGTGGTTGGATGTGGCTGGATGCGGTTGTGTTCATGTATGTGGTCGTATGTGGTCACATGTGGTTGTATGTGGTCACATGTGGTTGGATGCGGTTGGATGTGGCCAGCCTGGACCACGCGTGTTTGTGCGTGATGCTGCGCACGCCTCAACACGGGGCACCCGTGGCACACACGGGCTCTGCACGCCAGCACACGTGTGCACACGCAGCAGGTGCTGCTTTGAACCAAAAACTGTGAAACTGAACCCAAAACGTGGCCTTGGGGGGAGCGGGGGGTGGGAGGGCCCTGTGGCGATGGAGCCCCACCATGACAAATACAGGGGTTATTTATTTCCCTCCCTTGTGCTGCCTCCTCCTTCCCCCCCCCCCCCCCCCCGACCCCCAAGTGCCCCGGTTGTGGGTCCTGGTGTCTGGAGGTGCTTTATTGGCAGGGGAACATACCAAAAAGGGGGTGGGGGGAATGCAGGGTGATGATGTCACAGGGTGTCCTGTGACGTAACGAGGCTCTCGTATGACGTCACGCAATGTCATGTGGCGGCACCGCAGGGACCTGGGGGTGGCTGGAACACACATGGAAGAGGTCACGTGATGCACATGGCGGGGGGCACTCATCACATGCATGGGGGGGTCACGTGTCACACACGTGTGGGCGGGTCTCACCCCTCCTCCGCCTCATGGTACTCGCTGTCATCAGAGGAGCTGGGGGGGGGGAAAAGGGGGTGAGAGGACCCCAAACCTGCCTCATCCCCCACCCTGTGACCCCAAGCCTGCCCCCATTCAGCCCCCCCACCTGCTGCTGCCCCCCACGGGGGGGTCTCCATCGCCTTCGGCTCCATTGGCTTCACCTGGCGGCTCTAGGAGATGGAGGGCGGGGTGAGGCTGGAGCCCCCCAGATCCCATATGCCAGATCCATGTCCCATATCCCACATTCTATATCCCATATCCCATGTCCGCATCCCATATCCCCTAGTATATGTTCTATATCCCATATCCCATGTTCATGGCCCATATCCTGTATTCCATGTCTGTGTCCTATATTCCATGTCCATATCCCCTATCCTGTGTTCACATCCCATATCCCATGTCTATGTCCTATATCCCTTGTTCCGTGTCCTGTATCTGTATCCCATATCCCCTATTCCCTATCCCCCACCCGTGTCCATGTCCCATATCCCATATCCCCCATCCCATGCCCCTGTCCTGCTCACGCTGTCCCAGCTGGGCCCGGGCCTCCCGCAGCTCCTCCAGTGCCCGGCGCAGGCGCTGCTCCAGCTCCGCCACCCGTCCTGGCAACGCCACGGCCCCGTCCGTGCCCACGGCCACCGAGCGGCGCCCCCGTGGCAACGCCAGCGCCCGACCGGGGCTGGGCATGGAGCCGGAGCCGATCCCTGCGATGCCGGAGCTGATGCCAGTGCTGGTGACGGAGCTGGGGCTGATCCTGGTGTCGGGGATGGAGCTGGAACTGATCCTGGTGCTGGGGATGGAGCTGGTGCTGATCCCATTGTCAGGGATGGAGCCGGTGATGCTGGAGCCAATCCCAGTGCTGGTGATGGAACCCGAGCCCATCCTGGTGCTGGTGCTGGAGCTGGAGCTGATCCTGGTGCTGGAGCTGTTGATGCCAGAGCCAGTCCCAGTACCAGCAATAGATCTGGTGATGCCAGACCTGATGATCCCAATGCTGGTGATAGAGCTGGTGACACCAGAGCCAATCCCAGTACCACCACTAGATCCAGGGATGCCGGAGCCGATCCCGGTGATGCTGGAGCCGATCCTGGTGGTGCCGGTGTCAATCTCGGTGATGTCAGAGCTGATCCCGGTGATGCTGGGATCAATCCTAGTGATGCCAGAGCCAATCCCGGTGATGCCAGGGTCAATCCCGGTGATGCCAGCATCAATCCCGGTGATGCCGGAGCTGATCCTGGCAATGCTGGAGCCAATCCCGGTGATGCTGGGATCAATCCCGGTTTTGCCAGAGGTGATCCCGGTGTTGCCAGAGCCGATCCCGGTGATGCCAGAGCCCATCCCAGTGCCCTCGATGCCTCCGTCCCCGTCTTCGGCTCCATCCCCGTGGCTGCAGGCGCAGCCGTGGTGGCTCCGGAGCCGCTCCAGCAGCAGCTGCTTCTCCTCCTGGAGCCGCTCGAGGCGGCGCCGCAGGGCGGGCAGGGCCCGGACCTGCTCCTCCAGCTCCCGCAGCCGCCCCAGCGCCGCCGCCATCTGTGCCCGCACCCCCCGCAGCGCCGCCGGGCCCACCCCGGCCTCCTCCTCCTCGGGACCCCCCCCTGCCCCTGACCGAAGCCGGGCCCGGGGCTCTGGTTCCCGGCCCCCTCCACCACTGCCGCCTGCCCAGGATGCGCGGTGCAGGCGCCGCTGCCCCGGCAGCCGCCGCAGCGTCAGCCCCTGCTCGATGGCCTCCACATAGCCCAGGAAGCCCAGGTCCAGCCGGTACCCGTATGCCGTCTCCAGCGAGTACCGGGCCTCCCCCGGGACCGCAACCGCCGCTGACGACCCTGACCGGCGGCGACCTGGAGGGAGCCCCGTGACAGCGGCACCAGCACCGCAGCAGGAGCCCCCATAGGGGGACCCCCCCACTGCAGGACCCCCCCATAGAGCAATCAGGACCAGCCCCACTCTGGGACCCCCCAGTAGCAGGACCCCCCCACAGCGCAACCGGTGCCCCCCACATCCCAACCTGGGACCCTCTCCCTGCCCCCAGTAGAATCAGGAGTCCAAGATTCCGCACCCCATCAAGCCCACCCCCCACCTTAATGCGGACCCAGGGACCCCCCCTTCCCCCCATTGACCTCAGCCCCACGCGATACCCAGGGCTCCCTCCCCATCAGCCCCATGGCTGCAGGGACCCCCCCAGCCCCTCACCTGGGAACGCATCCACTGGCAGGACCTGAGCCATGGCCCCAGCCTGGGGGGGGGGGAAGGACAGAGTCAGCGACAGGGCCCCCCCATCACCCCCCCCCGTGTCTCCATCCCCGTGTCCAGCCCCATGGACACGGTCCCCCCCAGTTCCCCTTTTCCCGGGGGCCTCCGCCCATCCCCACGAGGGACTTCGGGTCCCCCCCGCCCCGATAACCGGGGCCATGGGGGGTCGCTGGGCCATGGGGCCGGGGTTAAGGGGTGTCCCTAGGGCCGGGGTTGGGATGGGGGGGCTCGCTCCCTATGCTTGTGTCCGTTCCCCCCCCTCCCATCGCCGCTGTTCCCCCTCCGGCGCCTCCTCGCCCGCAGATGGAAGCAATTAAGGGGCGATGGCGGCTCCGGCTCCGCCGCCCCACGGCGGCCCCACGGCCCCATAGCGGCCCCACAACCCCCGGCCCCATTGCCCCACATCTGCCCCCCCCCCCCAGCCCTACATCTGGCCGCCCCCCCAAGCCCCACAGCTCCGGATCAGTGCCCATGGAGCCGGGTCTGGGGGGCGCCCCCTCCCCCCCCGTGACCAGCGGCCTCCGTGGGGCGGAACCGAGCCCGGCACCCCCCGGGACCCCCAAAACCCCCCATTGCCCCCCCCGGTGCCCCCCGGGCGCTGCCGCCGCTCCGGTACCTCCCGCTCCGCTCCCGCGATGGCCACGCCCCCTCTGGCCACGCCCC